>NW_026853846.1:0-16755 GCF_026571515.1 Ruditapes philippinarum
CCTATATACCCCCAAAGAAACATGCTATCGCTCCCGTTGAAGTTTCTAATTTCTGTAGCAACAGCTTGAATGAACACTAATATATACTTGTTCGTAAAATTACATTTGAGCTAAAAGTAGATTTGTTCAAGACTACAGCTATCAGTCCTGTTATCACATTAATAGACCCATTCTTTAAACGCTCTTTTTGCATTTGAAAAACAATTCTTATCCAATATAACAGCTTCAAAATTTTAAAAGAATAGAATGTAATGGCAAGTTAACTTTGAAGACTGCAGTTAGTTGCGGTTTTTGTCTACAGTTTTTATGTGTCTATTTAAGGAGATAACGTTCAAAATCAGTTTTCTCACCAATATTCATTATGCTGTCTTTTTCTGGATCGAAAAATATCCAGTCATAAAACAAACTCAGCTTGGCATTTGAGGCGGCCACATTTGACTGAAATATATATAGAATAATTCTAATTAAAATTGTAAACGCAATATAACTTCTTACACACATACCCATGTCTCTTTTGAAAATGATATCACATGGATGTACACATAATGTGATGTGACTTCACTTGCATTATACAGGCAAAAACTAAATGTTGATGTTACACAGTAGGAATGTCAAAGAAAAAAGATTTTTTTTACTGTACACAGTTCCTAATTTGGGTATTTGATATATCAAATATTATATTCGTGCAGCTTCAGTACTAAATTAATGGAACCTGTTGAATAAAATAATGTAATGATTGCCAAAGGCTCAAGTAAAATGGTTCAATACATTCTCTGATTCTGTATTGAACATAAACTTAGTCTGTATGATTAAATTTGATAAAATTACCTTTTGACACTCAATATTTCAAGGAAATAACATTGCTACGGCTTTACAAATTATTTGCAAGACATTATTTTATAAGCAGACTGTCTTTAAGTTGAGTAGGTAAAATACCTTACTTCAGAAATGATACGAACAACAATTACTCGAAACTTACCGTACACGTCTGTAGGAGCCAACCAATCACAGCCCAGCGAGGTATTATGTCAGAACACAGTAATTCATTGGATGGGTGAAAAACACAGCAAATATAGCGAATAAGATCACAGCGTAATGATTGACTTTCAGGAGTGGCCAAGTACTGCAATAGAGATATTATAAAAATTTTTTCTTTTTGCTACCGTTTAATTTTAAAATTAGACGAGACTTACCTGGTAAGTTGAAGTATAATTGGAATTTTATGAGTTCCAATAATAAATTGAGTGAGGCGCATGCGCGGCGGAAGTTATCTCATTTTAGACGAAAATTTATTTGTTTGAACGAAATAAAACTTAACATCAAATATGCTTGTCATATTGAGACTTTTCAGTTCTACAGGCAAAAAAGAAATAAGAAGCCCCTCTATGCCTCAGTAATGTTCATACATACATAAAGGAATATATAAATCATAAGACTGTGTATGTAGCTTAAAAAGAAAGAACTAATAACTAACGTACCTGTCTTTGGAACCAGTCCTGGTATCTTTTGTGTTGTCCAAATTTCACTTTGGTGGTCAAGAAAACAAGTTTATTCTCCATGTCGGGAGTCAAACGAGAGATGAGAAACTTCCGCGACGTTCTTGTTACAAGTAACTGTTGTATACCTGTATGTGAGAAGGGTATTGAAAATTTGTTAAGTCTATAACTTAAAACATATCTATTTATTTAAGCTCGATTTGGAAACAAGTTCTTGCAACTTGTATTAATCACTTTAGAAGTCTGCTTCCAGGAACCAACCAGTACTGGTGTCATATGAAGTAACATGGTCGTGATCTAATAAGAGCTGACCCCTTGAACCTATAATCTCTGGGCTGAAAGGCAGATATCTTAACCACTAGGCCACATCTATCTGGTAAAAGCCAGAAAAACTTTACATTTTCCGGTAATTATTTTTAGCTGTGTATTCTACCTAACAAAAATAATAAGTAACACATATGACTCATGGAAAATTCTACAAATATCCTTCAGAAAGTACCTGTAAGGTTTAAATGGGGCAGACTTTTTTAAAAATATTTTTGGAAGTTTTTGTATTTATCATTCAACTTTTTTTTATAATTAATTTTTGGTCAATGACCATTATAATAATCAATCTTTTGAAATATAGAACTTATTTGGCTCAACTTAACACAAAAAAATCACTGCAGTAATAGCCCTTACCAGGTGTGGTTTTTGAAATTTACAGAACATTCAAAATCAAAGAAAATCAAGGGTGGTTCAAAAACAGCTTCAAGCTTTCACAATAATTCTTATGTCGAAATAAATATTTTAAACTAAAAATAGCTACCTGTAAACTGTGGACAAAGTACAGACGGATTTAACATCATGTCTCTCCACAAAGACTCAAACTCCGGAAGTCTTGCCACATTCTGTAACAGTCTAACCAGATCCCGGCCAATGACCAAACAATCGGTCCACTAAAATATACAATACTAAGACATTTTTTTTTGACAATTTTGAATATTTTTAATTTTCTTAAAATCTTGGTACATTTTTCTCAAGCCTAATTTTCTTGAAATATTTTTGATCATCTGGAGGAATGTGCACAGCTTAAAAAAATTTAACCAGTTTACTGCAAAACTTAATACATTCATTACACACATAACAAGCATAAGAAATCACTAAATAAAATAAATTAAAATAAGTTTACAGTCTTATCCCGACAAATATCTTGAAACGACATTTCTTGCTTCCATTTTTGGAGCTGGCCATTATCAATTTTGGGGATATCAAGATGAAAGCTCAAAAGTGGTCAGCAAACAGTACAGAGCTTAGTCAGACACACAAAGGGATGTCTCCATACTGGTAGCCATGACTAATTACTTTTGGTTACAGCAGATTAAAAGGGCTAGAGCATACCTTATCCCTGACTAGTGATGCTATAAACTCCGCCTCCCTCTGTCTCAGATTGTGAAATATCTGTCCCGTGTGGTCAACTATCACACGTAGGTATGTATACACTGTCATTGGTATAAGAGCCGGGAACTTGTCAAGCCAACTCCTGAAACAAGATAACATAGGATACATGATAATTTTGTTTGTTTGGTATTACAGTGCCTCTACACAATTTAGGTCAACATGGGGCTGAAACAGGAAAAATGCTTTTGGCTTACCTTGGGTGTAACAAATTAAAAGCAACACCAGTGGTCAAAACTACCTCATCTGCTGAAGCTAAGAGATGCATAGACTCCAGTTATTAGAACCCATTTAGTCGCCTCTTACGATAACGACGCAGGGATTAACGGTGGCTACAATTCTGATGTCTTAACCATTAGCCGCAAGGGGAGACACATGATAATATGTTACTGGGAGATATTAGACTAAAGTACTCTGAGAAATGTTGCAATTGATGTTTAATTTGAGTCATAGAATCTGAATAACACTTTTCTTCTCATATCTACAGTATACAGTGATCAAAGGATCAAAATTAATATTTTGAAATACAATGTATATTTTTTTCAGATAGGCATTACTGAATTATGAAATTTTATTGTAAACAAATGAGATAATTAATGTAATGAATTTGGCCAAATATATTATTTTGCCACAAAGTCACCAAACCACTTAATAAATATTTGAATATGTTTATTTTTGTTCTGTGAATTTTTTTTAAATTAAGTCTCTTTGTAAGTATGATTAATATTATACATTGGCAATATTGTATACCATGTCTAAACCATTTGCCATGCATTTGTGCTGAATACGGGTGCTATAAAATATTGTTATTTAAAAACTGAATAAAGTGTATTGTATTGTATTGTTTTACTTTACATGTTTCATCAATTCAATTGAACCAGGAAGAGGAAAATCCTGGTACATCCAGCAAAGTATGATTAATGTTATTTTAGAGCAATTAATTAGTTGGATTTGAAGTCACAGTGACACTGTCAGTTTTTTTTCCTTAATAAACAAATGAGGCCAAAAATGGGCGGCTTCCCATTTAAAAAAGAAAAGATATTTTTTCCCCAATTAAATTTTGCATGTTTCCCTAATATAAGAATGTGTTTTGTAAATACTTGAGAATTTTACGGACCACTAACATTGTAGTACTGAATGACACAAATGTACTTTTTGTTTGTTGTTAGTCATTCAATTTTTTTCCCAACTGCTCTAGAGGGGCCATTCTGCAGAGGTTGTACTGTATCATCCCACTATTACCAAATTTGATAAATTATTGAGATTGAATTTTTCAAATTAAAGGCTTGAGCCTCCTCCTAATTTCTAGGAAAAAAAATCAGACTGTAATGGTCATAATTATGGCAATTTTCCAGCTTGGTGGAGGACATGAGGTGTCCCTTTGTACATTATTTCTGGCACAAACTAGCAATTGAGTAGAACCACCAACCTGCCATAAGCTAGCCTGATACCTTCCCCACATAAAAGAATCCAAACTCCCTGATGGGATTCAAACCTACATCCATGAGGCGCAAGTGATTTGAAATCATTGACTTTAACCACATGGCGACTGAGAAACACAATTTCAGAGTGAGACCTCAAAATTATAAAACATTTTTGTCTTGACTCTCAGGATTTCTATTTGCCAGTGTACATTGTACATTTTGTGCAGGATTCTGACCAATCAAATACCTGAGATAATAGATCTGAGTTTGAGCTTAAAACATTTCTTTATAATCTTGGACATATATATTGGCAATAGGCCTATATAGGTCATCTAATACAATATCAAACAAATGAAACAAGGAAGGGGAAAATCATGGAAACCAGGAAGGAGTCAGTGATTTGTGATAAACTCCTATCTAACATAATACTACAATAACAGTAGTACAAGAGGTTTGTTATGATGTCATTTGAAATGTGATCTTAATCCACAACTTCTAATTTTAAATCAATTTCATTTTTTAATGCTGTCAGTCTGGATAATCAATAAATTCATGATTCGGTTATAATCTTCAAGGCCTTTATTTAGAATTGTTGGAGCCAAAGCTTGGTCTTGATTTTCTTTTTTAAATTCATTCTAAATTATAGAGAAAAAAAACAACAACCAAACATCATATTTTACTTTTAGTATTTCAGGGATAACATATATTTGTTACTAAAAATTTGGTACATTTTTAGCAAAAAATCTCAATAGACAATGCCATTTTACTAGCAAAAATTTTGTCTCATTTTCTTTTCATTTTTAAATCCATTCTAAATTATAGAGAACATATAACATATATTTGTTACTAACAATTTGGTACATTTTAAGAGGATCAATCTATGTTCTTTTGTCACAATATACAATGCCATTATACTTTATAAATTAAGAAAAAAAAAAGACTTGCTTTTATGATAATAAAAGTGCTTAAAGAAAATTTTGAGCTTTGAACATAAGTTATCAAAGCTTAAATAACAAAACAAAATGCGCTAAGGTGCAATTGTAGTATCCAATTAATACACTCATTTTGCTAATGATGAATAAACATTGATAAAAGAATAAAACATATAAAACAAAGCTTCTGGTAACAGATGGCTTTATGATTAATTTATCACTAAAGGTTCATTAATGACATATTTCTCTTGAAGTTGAAAAAGAAGCACTAAATGTCAGGGTATATATTATTGTTAATTTCATATATGTATATTTGTTCTGATATGTACACAACTGGATAGAAAGAAAAAGATGAATAACGATTTGTTCAGTTTGTTGCATCTGGTTTTTTCAGCTGATTTTAACACCTTTAAATTTACCAAAGTATAGAGCCAGTCACTGTATTTCTCTATGCATTCCTACAAGGCTCTTGCTGTTGCGGCTCTTTTTTGTATTTCATTAATAAAATCCCTTTAAATTCAAAATGGACTGGTCCAAATTCAAAGCAGGGTAAGTCCATTACACAAATTCAGTGGGTTATGGGTTGAGTAAAGACATACCTGTATTCAGAGAGAACATCAAGCAATGTTTCAGCAAGCCATACGTTTTTTGGTGTTATATCTCCTCCTGTAATCAAATAAAACAAACAGTATACATAATAACACATGATAACTGAAAAATTTATACCCTTATGAGAATTAGCATAATTACTTTTTATGATATTACAGTAATCATCTACAGTACATAGTACATATTGAGCAAAAACAATGTTTGTTTGAAAATAGAGGTGTAATGTATGTCCCCGTTGACAGGGTAAAAATACCCTAGCGTTGACAAAGACTGAAAGTGTAAGCAAGACTGACAGTGTAAAGAAATGACTGACAGTGTAAGCAAATAACAGACAGTGTAAGGAAATGTAAGCTAATGACTGACAGGGTAAGTAAGTGGCTGACAGTGTAAGTCATAACTAACACTGAACAGTGTAAGCAAATAACTGACAGTGCAAGGGAATGACTGACAAGATAAGTAAGTGACCAACAGTGTAAACAACTGAATGACAGTGTTACACAGTGGTAAAAATTGACTGACAGTGGTAAAAATTGACTGACAGCGTTGATAATTGACAAAATGTTTTAAATTTGACCGACAAGTGTTTAATTTGACTGCATTAAAATTGACAGACAGTGATACAAATGAAAGTGGTAAAAATTGACTGACAGTATGACAGTATGAACAATTAAATGACAGTATTACTATTCAGTACTACTGAGCATTGTGTTAAGCATTAAGCCCTCTCACCTGCTATTTGTCTCATTAAGCCATTCACTGCTAAATCAGCTCCTGTTACAGAATTTTTCACCATTTCTCGCACCAGCCACAGTATCTGAGCCCTCCCAATGTCCTTTAACTTCAACCATTTCTCATATATCAACTGATTCAATCTATTTAACACTGTATTAAAACCATCCCTATTCACTAAATGAATATCTCTGTAATTCTGAAAACAAATGACAAATTATTTAGCTATGATCACTGACGACTAATAATGTAACAAAAATTGAAATGACATAAGTTTGTTAAAATTAATCCAGATTATGTCATTACAAGGAATCCACTGAGGTTTCTTGACATGACATACCTGGAAATATTCCCCCCCCCCAAAGATTTGTGTCCCATTTAATGCAGTTCTGTATAGATAACTAGTGTGCAAATTTTCGTATCATTCCCTCGACCCATTTTCCAAAATAATCATTTTATTGAGTAAAATGACCCAAAACTGTAAAGCAACTGTTACAATGCTTTTCACTAAAATCGGGCTAAGAATTGCACAGAAGTTCAATATTCAACTTAATTCCGCGAGTATTTCTTTTGTCTCTTATTTCTCCATTTTAAGTGATTTACTTGATCTATGTAAGAATTCCAAACTTTATGCTTTTAAGCTTTTTGACCTCAGTGGAGCTCCTTAATTGTGTAAGGACTACTAAGGAGTTATACAAATTAAAGTATTCTTAAAGCAAACCTTCTGTGCCAGTGTAGGATTAGGAGCTGTCAGTATAGCATAGAACAATCCAAGTTGAACCTCCTCATGATTCTGTGAACCTTTGCATACCTGCAACATGAATAGGGAAATTCGTACAAAGTAATATTATCATGTTATATAATTTTCTAAGACATTGATATATGCAATGCAATTTTTATCTTTAAATTTGATGAAAATTAAAAGCCTTTTCATTGTTCAACAAGAGCCATCTACTTATATAATAGATCTTATGAAAGAAAATTCAGCTATTTATAGATCTTAAATAACTTACGTATGTGTTGAGAGCATCATTAGCCTCCCTTTCCGACAAACCATTGACCAATGAATTCACTATACCATAACATCTTTCCAACTTCTGCAATAAATTCAACACAAACAATTCAATTCAAAGTAACAATCTGTGCCAGAAAACAGAATTTAAATTCAAAAATATTTAACAAAGGTATGGACACACTAGATATGACTTGGAGCAATTATCTCAACTTATATGACTATTTTATTACTAGTAGTGTTTATGAAAATAAAAAGCGCTCGTCTATTGTGAAAACAATTTCAATAAGATTTCAATGTAACCGGTTCATGACTAGTATATACATACAGATCCAACATTTTCCAAACTAAAACTAGGCTTATTAAATAAGTTATTAAACACATTAAAATCATGCTTTCTTTGAATTTCTTAAAATGTGTTGCATTAACTTGATTAAGTAAGCCACATTTACAGACTTTGTCTAACATGACAATTCCACTAAACATATCTTACATGTTCCTTTGACAGATTCCTTACCTTTGCTAAACCATAAATGTTCTGGTACCCTTTATATAAGTTTTGTTTGAGGACTTTTTAGATTTATTTTTTCTATTTTTCTACATTGATGTTTGAAGCCATTTTGATTTCTTTATTGAAAATACAACACTACACGCTCACTCATTGGATGACAGAGTTAGAATTAACCATTTGTATTTAATGTAACCAGGGCTCACGCTGTCGGTCGCCATAGTCGCCATTTGCGATTATTTTATAAGATTGGCGATTATTTTTGCATTTTGGCTACAAAATCTGGCGATTATTTTTTTACTTCAAACAGTGTTTATATAAGGTGTAAAAATCGATAAAGAATGCAGTAGACCTAATTAACACCAGCGGGGTGCATTTAGTGGAGTGTCAACTTTTTACCGGTCACGTACGTGCTGCTTACTATATTGCCCGAGGTAATAAAATACATGCGAGATGTATAATTGTATAAGTACTTTAAAGATATTGTCCAGCATTTTTAATAGCCATCAAAAATTCGTCAATTAGCCACAAAAATCGTTTTAAAATTGATAAAATGGATATTGACTTACCCAAAATTTACCGTGAATTGCAATAATTGCAAATTTTGATTTTTTTTTTGTTTTAAGCTACTTGACTAAATCGCCAGTGGAAAACAATGGTAAAATATATTTAAAAAGTATAAACTTCCAAACAACTATTTGCACAACAAACGAAAATTGTGAATATTTTCTTCAGAAAAAACAGGAAAAAAATCCAATTGTCAACATATTTTTCGTGACACCGATAATTTTGATATTTATTTAAAGGTGAAAAAGCTATGTTCTGTTTAAAAATCTTTACTACTATGACAGAAAATTTGTATTAGCATTGGTGATGATGATATTTTTTAGTAAAATTATTCAGATAAAAAGGCTGCATTCTGTGAATGAGTTTGCAAACTTGTGTTATTTCTATAGGCTAATATGACCTAAGATCTACTCCAGTTCTGTGTGAAATGTAGAAAATTATTCAGTGGTTATAGCTGACAAAATTTGATTAGAACAAACAAAAGAAGTTGTCTGACAACAGCATTATGTAAAGTTATAATGAATCTTTAATATTATTGTTATACAGTAATTATACTAATTTTAACGTTTTTATTCTGTTCTATAATAAAAATTAAAGTTGTGGTTCTATTTTTAAAAAAGGTAGTTATCAATATACACAAATGTATCAGTTTATTTGAGAATCCTTATAAAACTGAAAAAGTGTCATATAAATGTAATGTTTATTTAATCAACTGCTTATGTTGTTAATCGCTAATTCGTGAATATTCCGCTGAACTTTTGGCTATTATTTTTTTAAGTTGAAAATATTGGCTATTATTTTATTTGAGCCAGTGTGAGCCCTGTGTAACTCATTTGATGACTGATTCATAGTTAATCATTTGTATTAAATGATTGTAATAAAGGAGCACAGTGTAAGAAATTCGGATTTGAAACCACTAGGCTAGTCGGACTACCAGATTGGAATATTCACTAGCCCAAAAGACATTTCACTAGCACAATTCATTTGTTCAAAACAAATATTTTTAAAAAATCTCTTGGGAAAAAACAGTCCCTGGCCGGGGTTTACCTTTTTAAAAAATTTTAAAACCCCAAAGGGAAAAAAGGGGAAAAATTTTGTATCAGGGGGCCCAAAAGGGAAAATACTGGGTTTTAAATTTTTGAAAAACTGGGAAACCCGACAATAAGAAGGAAAAGGGCTAAAAAATTTATAATTTTTTTCCCTTTTTTTTTTTGGTTTGGGGAAATTTTTTTTAGTTTTAAAGCTTGGGAAAAACGGATTGGGCAAACCCCCAAAAATTCCCGGTTTTTCCCATGCATCAGAATTTTAAATTTTTGGGGTATTTCCCAAAAATTTTTCCGGGGACCCCCCCCCAAAGGAAGAAAGGGTTTAGATGAAAAAAACCCCCCTAGGGGAAAAAAACACCAAAAGTTACCCCCCCCGGGCAACCCTAATGGGAAAAAACCTTTAAATCAAAAGGGCCCCCTTGGGACGAACCTTAAATGTAAAGATTTTTGCCCCAAAATAACCCAATGGGGGACAACCTAATAGAAGAGGGACTTTTGATTCAAAAAATGCCGTCCTTTGACAACCTTATGGAAGAGACTTTTGCCAAAATGACGTTTTCTGGCAAAATGGACCCCTTTGGACAAAAAAATTTTAACAATATCCCCCATTTGCGGCACAAAAACGTGCTTTGAAATTGACCCCTATGGACATCTTCCTAGGTATATTAAACTATTAAAAATAGACCCCCCCTGGGGCACACCTATGGAAGAGACTTTTGCTCAAAATGGGACCCCCTTCGGACAAAAACATTCAAAATATCCACCCTCGGACAAAGCTACAGAAAATTGACCCCCTAGGACAATCTTCCATAGGTATATTACTAAATGAAAAATACACCCCTGGAACCAACCTATGGGAAGAGGACTTTTGCTCAAAATGAACCCCCCCTTGGGGGCAAAAAAAATTTTTAATAAACCACCCTTTGGACAAGCTACAAAATTTTACCCCCTAGGGACATCTTTTCCCGGTAAAATTACTATTTAAAAAAAGACCCCCTTTGGGCAAAACCCATTTTAAGAGGGCCTTTGGGTCAAAAAGGCCCCCCCTCGGGAAAAAAAACATTTCAATAAACCCCCCGGGAAAGGGTTAAATTTAAATTTTACCCCCCTTTGGGCATCTTTCCCTAGAATTAAAACTTTAAAAAAACCCCCCCCCCCTCCTCCTTTGGGCACCCTTAAAAAGTAAAGGGCCCTTTAAAAACCCAAAAAAACCTTTCCCTTTGGGCAAAAAAATTTTTTAAAAACCCCCAACCCCCTTGGGACAAACTAACCAAAATTTAACCAAATACGGACTTTTTTTCATAGTCCAAAAACCCCCCTTTTTTTTTGGATCTGAAATTTAAAAAGCAATAGAAAATTACCTTTCCTTTCCCTTTTTAAAAAATAGCAATCAGCGCGAAACTTTTCCCCAAAACTTTAAAAACCCCTGTGGTTTTTTTTTTTTTAAAATTTTGTGGAAAAAACAATTTTGGTTTTTTTGGGAAAAAAAAAACAGGCGTTTTTCATAAGCCTGGGAGACCCCCCGTAAAAAATCCAAAAAAAATTGAAACCCTTAAAAATTTAGGGCTATTATTTTCCCCGTTTTTTGTTTTCCCTATTACTTCAAAAATTCTTTTTCCCCAAAAAAAAATACAGTAAAGGAAAGGGTTTTTAAATTTCATTGCCCAATTTTAAAAGGGAAAAAAAATAGCTAAACTTTTGGGGGAAAAACCCCCTTTTTTTAACAATGGGGTTGGGGGAAACAAAAAAAACAGTGGAAAATCAGACCCCACAGGTAAAAAAGAAAAGTAGATTTGATCTTTTGTAAAGGGTTGGGTTTATAGGGTTTTTAACGGGTTATAAAAAACCCCCCGGGGACAACCCTTTGGGGGGGTTTTTGGTTAAAAGGGAAAAAAGCCCCCTTGGGAAACCCAAAATAACTTTTTTTTGCCCCCCTTTGGAAAAACCCAAAAACTGAAAACTTGTAAAATTTTTTAAAAACTTTTTTTTTAAAACAATGGGAACCAATTATGCCCAAAACAAAAAGTCTGTTTTATAATCTTTTCTTTTTAAAAAGACACAGGGTTTTGGGGGTAACTAAGGCTTTTTAAAAAAGGGGCCCCATTTCAAAATTTTGGGCTTAAACCAAATTTTTAGATCATAAACCCCTTAAATTAAAAATACAATAAGGGGGAAAGGGAAAAATTTTAGTTTAAATTTTTGCCCCTTTTTTGAGGGAGTCAAGAAAATTTTTTCATTTTTCCATAAATTTTTTTTTTAAAATTTTTTTTATATTAAATTTCCCAAATTTTTCCAGAAAATAAAATAATTTCCCCCAAATTTTAAAAGGTTCCCAATTGGGTCCCTTTCTGGCCCGTTTTTGTTTCTGGGTTTAGTTTGGGGGGTTTCGTTCATTGAACAACCCGGGGCCCTTTTCCTTTTTTGAAACTTTTTCTACATAATTTTTTTGAAAAAATTTTATTTGAAATCCTTTTTTTAATGTAAAAAAAAATTTTTTAAAATTTCCCT
This sequence comes from Ruditapes philippinarum, assembly GCF_026571515.1. Lineage (NCBI taxonomy): Eukaryota > Metazoa > Mollusca > Bivalvia > Venerida > Veneridae > Ruditapes > Ruditapes philippinarum. The sequence continues at coordinate 12,269 of NW_026853846.1, forward strand.
TTTTAAATTTTAAAAAAATATGGAAAAGTCTTTTTTTTAAATTCAAAGGGGAAACTATAAATTATATTTTTAAAAAGATTTATTCCCTTTAAACCCTTTACAGTCTGCAAATTTTCCCAAAAATAGGGGGGGCTATCCTTAACCCCAAACCCCTTAAGTTTAGCAATTGGGGTAACAATTTGGGGTTTCGGTTTTTTCGCCAAAAATCAAAAATCCCCTGAACCACTTACGATATTGTTTGTACTTCACACACTTTATTTTAAAAAGCCCAAATTTTTTAAGGTTCCAATTTTCCAAGGGCCCAAACCCAGCAAATTTAATTTTAACAAGAATTTTTTGCCCTTTTTTGAATTTGAAAAATTCCTTTTGGGGAAAAAGTTTTGCTTTTCAACTTTTAATGTTTTAAAACCCACAAAGGTATTTTAAATTTGGGAAATTTAATTTTAAACTCTTTAAAGGCATTTTTTCCCAAGGGGGCCCGGGGGAAAATCCTACATTTAATTTTGACTGGGTTATTTGGGGCCCCTTTTTTTAACTTTTATAAATTTGGGTTACAATTTTTATTTCTTTAAAAAAAAACAAAAAGGGTTTTCACTTTAAAAATTCATACCCAATTTGCGGGGGAAACCCTAAAATAAAAAGGGACTATTTCCCCTTTGGGGGCCCGTTAAAATCTACAAAAATCGGGTTGTGGGGCTAAAAATTTCCGTCCTTTTTGGGGAAAGTTTTTTTTAAGTGTTACTTACGTTACCCAAAAATTTTTTTCAAAACAAAACCCAAAGGTAGGGGACCTTTTAAAACCCGACACTTTTTTAAAAATTTTCCCCTAGATTTATAATTTGAAAAAACTTAGAGATCTGAAATTTTGGGCTCAGTTTCAGCTAGGTTCTTCCAAACTAACCAAAAAAACTTTTTTTTATTTTTTTTTTATATTTACAATTTTATCTGAAGGGCCCCTCAAGGGGGGGGTATAAAAAATTTCCCCAAAAATTTAAACCCCCACTACAGCACCATATTTCGGGGGGCAGAAAAATTTCAATTGGGACAAAATTTTTTTCAAATAAAAACTTGGGTGTTTTGATTTGGGTTTTTTTAAAATAATTTAAAAAATATTTCAGCAAAAAAAGCTAAAATTTTTGGGAAAATTCCCATTGTTTACTTTCCCCAAATGGAAGATTTGCCTTTTTTTATTTAACCAGGTTTTTGGGTTTCCCGGAAACCCCCAAAAAATTTTAAAAGTCAACAAAATTTTTGGGAAAAAAAAGACATTAAAAAATTTTCCATTTTACGGAGGTTGAAATAAATTTCCCTTTTAAAATTTTCTAACCCCCAAAGGTTTAAGGGTTTACACTTTAAAAGGTAAAAAGGTTTTAAAATTTTTTTCAGTTTGGGGAAAAAAAGTCTACCCTTTCGTGTCCCCTCCATAAAATTTTTAAAAACTTAATGAAATTTTTTTTTAAAAAAAAAATTGGCACAATTTTTATTATATTTTGGGGGCGAAAAGGGTTTCCCAAACCCAATAATTTTTTGGTTTCCCACCCCAAAATTTTAAGGTCACACCCTTTAAAAGGGCCAATTTTTTAAAGGGGTACCAATTTTAAAGGGCCCCCTCCATAATTTAAAAGCCGTTGGGAAAAATTTTAAAAAAAATAACTTTGGCCCCGGTGATCACCATTATGAGGGGGGATGTCAGAGCGCAAAATTTTAATTGGGTTTTCCCCAAAGGGCAATGGGCCCCAAAAATTAAAAGGTTTTAAAAAAGTTTAGTCGCTTTTTATTTCATTTAGGTTTTCCCCCAAAATTTTTTAAAACCCCTGGGAAAGTTTTTTAAAATAAAATTTTGGGAAGGGAAAGATCACCATTATGACACCATGGCAGAGCACAAAAATCAAGTCACAACCCTAAAGGTTGCAGTCACACTCAAAGGAACAATGTAAAAAAGAGTTCAGCATCCAGGTGGCTACCACCAAGGTCAAAGTTATATGTTCCATATTTTTTTTTATTTTATGGAAGATTTTAAATAACATGGCACAAATATTCACCATCATGAAACTATGTCCTTATGATAATCAAGGTTGTGGCTGGTTAAAGGTCAAGAAGTTCACATCATGTTCACTGGGGAAGAGGATTTAGCTGTCCTTCAGACTGTCTTGTTGTCCTTTGAATTATTTTGGCTTACTTTTTAGCTCACCTGTCACTTTGTGACAGGGTGAGCTTTTGTGATCGCTTTTCGTCCGGCGTCCATCCGGCGTCTGTAAACTTTTACTTTAAATGACATCTCCTCATAAACCACTAAGCCAATTTCAACCAAATTTCACAGGAATGTTCCTTTGGTGGTCACCTTTGAAAATTGTTCAAAGAATTTAATTCCATGCAGAACTCTGGTTGCCATGGCAACCAAAAGAAAAAACTTTAAATATCTTCTAAAATACCGAAAGAGCTAGAGCTTATATATTTGTCATGAAACATCTTCTAGTGAGTATCTACCAAGTTTGTTCAAATAATAGCCCTGGGGTCAAAATTGGCCCCGCCCTAGGGGGTCATTGATTTTCCCTATATGTATATAGTAAAAACTTAAAAAATCTTCTTTTAAGGAACCCAAAAACCTAGAGCTAAGATATTTAGCACGAAACATCTTCTAACGGGTGTCTACCAAACTTGTTCAAATAAGAGCCCTGGGGTCAAAATTGGTCCCGCCCCAAGGGAAAATGATTCTCCTTAAATGTGTATAGTAAAAACTTAAAAATCTTCTTCGAAAAAACCCGAATAGCTAGAGTTTAGATATTAAGCATGAAACATCTTCTAGTAAGTGTCTACAAAGATTGTTCAAATAAAAGCCCTGGGGTCAAAATTTGCCCTACCCCAGGGGTGTCATTGTTTTTACATAATTATATGTGTAAAGAAGACTTAAAAAATCTTATAAACATGTTTGACTTCACACAAAGAAGATATGTAAAATATGGTACATACAATATATTAATATATAGTGTCATTAATAAAAAACAACAGTCTTTTTAAGAAAAGTTTTAAGAAAAGACCAACATTATGTGTTCTGTAATGGGGAATGCAGCTTCCCACACAAACTGTATTCATTCTTTTATTCATACTAGACATATTCAGTAACAATGTCATATAATTATCCCCCGCCAATGGAATCGGGAGGGGGATATAGTTTTGGCGTTGTCCGTCCGTCCGTCTGTCCGAATTTCGTTTCCGGAGTAGTTCTCTGCAACTACTGGCTGGAGTTCAACGAAACTTTATGGGAATCATCAATATCAAGAGGAGATGCGCATCCATCCGTCCGTCCGTCCGAATTTCGTTTCCAGAGTAGCTCTCTGCAACTACTGGCTGGAATTCAACGAAACTTTATGGGAATCATCAATATCAAGAGGAGATGCGCATATCGTCAGCTTGTTCAGGTCAGACCCTTTAACTCAGAGTTACGGCCCTTGATAAGTTATATAGAATGCATATAGAGTAAAATTTTGTTTCCGGAGTAGTTCTCTGCAACTACTGGCTGGAATTCAACGAAACTTTAGGGGAATCATCAATATCAAGAGGAGATGCGCATATCGTCGCTTGTTCGGTCGACCCTTTAACTAAAGTTTTTAGGCCCTTGATTGTTTATGAATCATTTTGAGAAAAAATGTTTCGCGTATTCTCTGCAACTACTCTGGAATTAAAACAAAATTTTAGGGAACCTTAAATACCAAGAGAGAGGCATATCGGGTTTCCTCCCGGCTTGTTCCGGTCAGACCCTTTAACTCAGAGTTATGGCCCTTGAATAGTTATGCAGTATGCATATAGAGGAATTTTGTTTCCGCTCTAGTTCTCTGCAACTACTGCCTGGAATTCAACAAAACTTTATGGGAATCATCAATATCTAAAGGAGACGCGCATATTGTCGCCTTGTTCCGGTCAGACCTTTCAGCACAGAGTTACTGCAGTGTAAGAAATTCGGATTTGAAACCACTAGGCTGGTCGGACTACCAGATTGGAATATTCAATAGCCCAAAAGACATTTCACTAGCACGATTCATTTGTTCAAAACAGTTGTTTATATTGCCTCTGAAAATACAGCAGTCTGGCCGGGCTTGTTACTTTGAAAAGTTGGTAGCCCGAGGAGAAATTTAGTAGTCGGGGGCTATAGGACTAGTGCTAATTTCGAACACTGTTACTGCCCTTGATTTATTGTGCAGTGTTCATATAGAGAAATATTGCTATTTCTTTGCAACAGCTGGATTGATTTCAACAAGATTTTATGGAAACCATCAATACAGAAAAGAAATTTGCATCTCATTGGCATGTCCTGATAATAATTTAACACAAAGTTATGGCTCTGTTATTGCCCTGAATATTTATCAAGTTAAAAAATATTACTGTTTTTTTGCCAGATTAATATATAAATAAAACCCTATGTCTTCAGTTGTTGTGTTAATAAATAACCCCGTTTCCCCGGGGGGGATATAAATTCAAAAGAATTTTTT
>NW_026853847.1:0-18047 GCF_026571515.1 Ruditapes philippinarum
TAAAAGTTTTATTTTCTTTTGGGTTGAATTTATCGGTTAGTTAAAAATTTTTTTGTTTTTCGTGTTGGGGAATGGTTTTGTTGGGTTTTTAACATCATAGAAGTTTTTTGCTTTTTGTTTTTTTGATTAGTAGAATAACTTCTTTGGTTTAGCATCTAGTATTATTTTCTTTGTTTTTTGAGCCGGGATATTTTCTTCTGGGTGGATCAAGGTAGTTTTCTTTTGTGGGAGCATGTAAAAATTTGCTACGGTTTTTGCCTGTAGTAATTAATTTTTCTTTTGTTTTTGATGAGCACAGAAATTTTTGCTCTTTTTTTGTGATCCACAGAAAATTATTCTTGTTGTTGTTGGCATCATAAGAATTCTTTTGTTGGTTTAGGCATCATAGGTTTTCTTCGTTTTGATGCATCGTAGGTATTTTGTTGTGTGACATCGAAGAGTTTTTGTTTTTTTCGTCGTAGAATTTCTCTTTTGTTTTAAAACCCTAATAAGGGGTTTGGTTTGTTTGTCGTTTTGTTTAAAGACAGTAAATATGCTTTTGTTGTGTTTTTATGCATAGTAGAATTTGCTTTGTTTGGGGGGGAGCATCAAAAAGGATTCTTCTGAGTTTTTGATCATCATAAATTTTTTGCTTTTGTTTTGTTGACATCAGTAGATTTTTTGTTCGTTTTGTTTATGCCAAAAGTTATTTTCTCTTTGTGGGATGCATTTAGTTAGCTTTTGTGTTGAAGATCTCATAAAAAGGGATGCCTGGTTTTGTTTATCTCATAGAAAGTTTTTTGGTTTTTGTTTTTGATGACACTTTTAGTTTTTGCTTCTTGTTTTTTTGCCCTGGTAGTTTTGCTTTTGTTTTGTGATGGCCGGAAATTTTTTCCTTTTTTGTGGAGCATCAAGAATTTTTGCTTTTTGGGTTTTTTTTGGCTAGTCGAAGTAAAAGCTTCTGTTGTTGATGATGGATCAGTGGAAGTTATTGCTTCTGTTGTTGTTGATGATCATTGTAATATTTTATTGGTAGTTTTGGATTGTAGAGAATTGTTCTTTTGGTAAGTAGTTATTGTTCTTTTTGTTGTTTTTGCGTCGTGGTAGTTTTTTGCTTTGTTTTTGTTGAAAAAAATGCTCTATAAATAGTTTTTGTTTTTCGTTGGTTTTGGTGAAGTTGTTGTTTTTGTTGAGGGGATCAGTAGAAAAAATTTTTTTGCTTCTTTGTTTTGATGATCAGAGAAAAATTATGGGTCGTTTTGTGATGCATCTGTAGAGTTATTTCTTCTGTTGTTGTTGAAAGCGGGTCGGGTAGTTATTTTCTTCTTCGGGATATCATCAGAAGTTATTCTTTTGTTGTTTTGAAACAAACGTAGAAATTATGCTTTTTTTGTTTTGAGCATCTGTAGAGTTATTTCTTCGTTTTTTTGAAAAAAAAACGTTTGGTGGTAGTTTTGTTTTTTTGGTGTTTATGTGCATAGAGTATTATGCTTCTGTTTTTTTGACATCAGTAGAAGTTTAGCTTTTTTGTTGTTGTTGATGCATCGTAGAGGTAAATTTTTCTTTTGGGGAGATGGTTTTGAAAAGTTATTTGCTTTTGTTTTTTTGTTTATGGTCGTGAAAATTTTTCCCTTTCTGTTTTTGTTGAAGGGATCAAGAAGTATGCTTCTTTTGGATGAGGGATCAGAGAGTTATTCTTCTGTTTTGTTGTTGTATGAAGTAAAGGGTTCCCTTTTTTTTGATTGAGAGATCAGTGGGAAATTAAATTTTGCTTTGTTGTTGTAAGTTTGGGAAGGGCAAGAAGTTTTTTGTTCTTTTGTTTTGGCGTGAATTATGCTTCTTTTTTGTTGATGGGGTCAGTAGAAGTTTTTGCTTTGTGTTGTTGATGAACTCAGAGAAGTTATTGCTTCTGGTTGTTGTTTGAGCATCAGTAGAATTTTGCTCTGTTGTTTTGGGTTTTTCATCAGTTGAGTTTTTTTGCTTCTGTGTGTTTGGATTCAGGGAAAATTTTGTCTGTTTTTGTTGTTTTGGTGAATCGGTAAAAAATGCTTCTTTGTTGGTTTATCCAGTAGAAGTTAATGCCTTTTTTTTGTTGAGGGGATCGAGAGTTATTTTTTTTGTTGGTTTTGGGGGTTTGAAAAAGTAAAATTATTCTTCGTTGTTTTGAAAGTCATAGGTAGTAGTTATTTTCTTTTTTCTTTTTGTCTGGGGAATTTTTTTTTGTTTTGGGTGATCGTAAGTTTTGTTTTGGGGTTATAATGGGTTCTGTTGTTGTTGAATTTTTTGGTTGTGTGTTAATTGGTTTTCTTTGTTTTGTTTAATATCGGAAAATTCTCTGTTTGTTGTTGATGCGTCTGTAGTAGTTATTGCTGGGATCTGTTGTTGTTGATGAATCTGTTAGCAGAAGTTATTGCGTCTGTTGTTGTTGATGCATCTGTAGTAGTTATTCTTCTGTTGTTGTTGATGCGTCTGTGTAGTAGTTATTGTTCTGTTGTTTTGTGATGATGCATCAGCAGAAGTTATTGCTTCTGTTGTTGTTGATGATGCATCAGCAGAAGTTATTGCTTCTGTTGTTGTTGATGATGCATCAGTAGTAGTTATTTCTTCTGTTGGTTGTTGATGCATGGCTGTAGTAGTTAGCTTCTCTGTTCGTTGTTTGATGCGTCTGTTGTAGTTATTGCTTCTGTTGTTGTTGATGATGCATCAAGCAGTAAAGTTATTGCTTTGTTGCTTGTTGTTGTTGATGCATCAGTAAAGTTGATTGCTTCTGGTTTGTTGTTGTTGTGCATCAAGTGATTGCTTCTGTCGTAAGATGCATCTTAGTAGTAATTGTTTGTTGTTGGTAGATGATGCATCAGTAGTAGTTATTGCTTCTGTTGTTGTAGATGCATCAGTAGTAGCTTATTGCTTCTGTTGTTATTGATGCGTCCGTAGTAGTTATTACGTTCTGTTGTTGTTGGATAAGCGTCCCGCTAGTAAGTTTATTGCTTCTCTGGTCGTTGTTGATGCGTCTGTTAATAGTCACCTGCGTCTGTCGTATTTTGATGCATCTGTAGTAGTTATTGCTTCTGTTGTTGTTGATGCGTCTGGTGGAGTTATTGCTTCTGTTGTTGTTGATAGCATTCTGAAGTTAGTTATTGCTTCTTTGTTGTTATTGATGCGTCCGTAGTAGTTATTGCGTCTGTTGTTTGTTGATGCGTCTTGTAAGTAGTTATTTGCTTCTGGTGTTGTTGATGTGTCTGTAGTAGTTACTGCGTCTGTCGTAGTTGATGCATCTGTAGATAGTTTTGCTTCTGTCGTAGTTGATGCATCTGTGGTAGTTATTGCTTCTGTTGTTGTTGATGTGTCCGTAATAGTTTATTGCTTTCTTGTGTTGTTGATGCGTCTGTATAGTTATTTGCTTCTGTTGTTGTTGAATGCGTTCTGTGGATAGTTATTTTTTCTGTTGTTGTTGATGGTCGTCTGATAAGTGTTTTGCTTCTGTCGTAGATGATGCGTCTGTAGTAGTTAATTGCTTCTGTTTGTTTTTGATGCGTCTGTGGTAGTTATTTGCTTTCTGGTATTGTTGATGCATCTGTAGTAAGTTTTTGCGGTCTGTTGTTTGTTGTTGTTGTTGATGATGCATCAGTAGAAGTTATTGCTTCCTGTTGTTGTTTGATCGCGCATCTGTAGTAGTTATGCGTCTGTTGTTGTTGACTGCTTTTCCGAGTAGTTATTGCTTCTGTTGTTGTTGGTGCGCCCTCGGTAGATTATTCCTTCTGGTGTTGTTGATGGCATCAGTAAGTAGTTATTGTTGTCGTTGTTGTAGTTCGATGATAGGGTTTTTAGTAGTATCATGCTTCTGTTTTGTTTTGGGTCCAAAGGCATCTGTTGTAGTTATTGCTCAACTGCTGTTGTTGATGCAGATCTGTACTAAGTAATTGCTTCTGATGTGGTCAATGCATAGAAAGAAGTTATTGCTTCTGTTGTCCTTGATGGCATCTTATTAGGTAAATTTGCTTCTGTTATTGTTGCGTTTGATGGGGATCAAGTAGAGGTTATGCTTCTGTTCTTTGTTGATGTTGCATCAGTAGAAAGTTATTGCTTCTGTTGTTGTTGATGCGTCTGTGAGTCGTTATTGTGCTTTCTGTTGTTTGTTGATTGATGGATGCATCAGTATGAAGTTATTGCTTCTGTTGTTGTTGATGCATTAGTAGATGTTAAATGCTTCTGTTGTTGTTGTCGGATGCATCAGTAAGAAGTTTATGCTTCTGTTGTGTTGATGCATCGTGTAGTAGTTATTGTGTCTGTTGTTGTTGATGCATCAGTAGTAGTTATTGCTTCTGTTGTTGTTGATACATCAGTAGTAGTTATTGCTTCTGTTGTTGTTGATGCATCTGTAGTAGTTATTGCTTCTGTTGTTGTTGATGCGTCTGTAGTAGTTATTGCTTCTGTTGTTGTTGTTGATGATGCATCAGCAGAAGTTATTGCTTCTGTTGTTGATGATACATCAGTAGTAGTTATTGCTTCTGTTGTTGTTGTTGATGCATCTGTAGTAGTTATTGCTTCTGTTGTTGTTGTTGATGATGCATCAGCAGAAGTTATTGCTTCTGTTGTTGTTGTTGATGCATCAGTAGTAGTTATTGCTTCTGTTGTTGTTGATGCATCTGTAGTAGTTATTGTGTCTGTTGTAGTTGATGTTGGACTAGTAGTAGTCACTGCTTCTGTTGTTGTCAAGGCATCTGTTGTAGTTATTGCTTCAACTGCTGTTGTTGATGCATCTGTACTAATAATTGCTTCTGATGTGGTCAATGCATCAGTAGAAGTTATTGCTTCTGTTGTCCTTGATGCATCTGTATTAGGTATTGCTTCTGTTATTGTTGTTGATACATCTGTTGTTGTTGAGTCTGTAGAGGTTATTGTTTCTGTTGTTGTTGATGCATCTGTAGTAGTTATTGCTTCTGTTGTTGTTGATGCGTCTGTAGTAGTTATTGCTTCTGTTGTTGTTGTTGATGATGCATCAGTAGAAGTTATTGCTTCTGTGGTTGTTGATGCATCTGTAGAAGTTATTGCGTCTGTTGTTGTTGATGCGTCCGTAATAGTTATTGCTTCTGTTGTTGTTGATGCGTCCCTAGTAGTTATTGCTTCTGGTGTTGTTGATGCATCTGTAGTAGTTATTGTGTCTGTTGTTGTTGATGCGTTTGTAGTAGTTGATGCATCTGTAGTAGTTATTGTGTCTGTTGTAGTTGATGTTGGACTAGTAGTAGTCACTGCTTCTGTTGTTGTCAAGGCATCTGTAGTAGTTATTGCTTCAACTGCTGTTGTTGATGCATCTGTACTAATAATTGCTTCTGATGTGGTCAATGCATCAGTAGAAGTTATTGCTTCTGTTGTTTTTGATGCATCTGTAGTAGTTATTGCTTCTGTTGTTGTAGATGTATCTGTAGTAGGTATTGCTTCTGTTGTACTTGACGGCTCGGTACTAGTTATTGTTTTTATTGTTGTTGAATGCTCAGTAATATTTACCGTTTCTGTTGTTGTAGGTATATCAGTTGTTGAATTTTCTGTTACAGTCGAAGACCCAAGTAAACGTCGACCTTTCCTGATCCTTTGACCAAAGTATGAATCTTAAGAGAAAAAAACATTTATTTTGCTATAAAATAAGGTTAATATTTTCATATAATTGATATTCAGTACATTACATTCCAAAGTTTATCAACATACAGATGTATAGTGTTTTTAGTAAATTAGAATGTAATGAAATATCTGAGTCCCGTTTAATCAAGGGGTAAACAAGAAATATCATGTGATCTTTAATGCGAACGAAAACAGTGACCTTTACCTTTGCGATATTTGTAGGAAAGAAGTTTTATAAGCGCACCGTGATAATGTTTTGGAGGTCATGTCTTGTTTGTTAGGACTACTGGCGAATGAAGGGCTGTACCGCAGCTTTTTTTATTTTTTGGAATGGCAAGGGGGTTTCAAACAAAACCCCTTTTTGAAAGGTAAAACATTCATTTTAAGGTAATTTTTATTTTTTTGGGGGGGTGGGGTTTGGGCAGGGGTAAAGAGTTTTTGGGGCACGTTTTATTTAAAAAGAACCCGAGGAGAGGCAGGGACAAAATGATTGGAAAATGCCGTTCCCAAAAGTGGCCTTTTCGCGGGGTTTTTTGATTTAAAAATTTGCATTTTGGGTTTGGGCCTTAAAAGGTTTTTACATTTTGGGGAACTTTTTTAGAATTTTTTTGATGGGGGTCAAAACTTTTTTGTTGAAAAAAATTTTTTTTTGTCTGCGGGGTAAAATTTACTCTTGGGGGTGGAGCCCAAAACGCCCAAGCTTTAAACCAAAAAAAATTTTATATTTTTCCAACCAAAGTAAAAAGAAAATTATAGTTTTTTGGGTGCTTTGGAAAAAAAACAATTTTAACGTCTAAAAACCGGACTTAAGCCCCAAAGCCTTTTTTTTTTGACGCGTTCCGTTATATTTCCAACCCTTCACTGACCGATTATGGGGTACCGAAAAAATTGGGCTTTAATTTTAACCCCCCTTTTAGCGTAAATTTAATCTTTCATATGTGTGGGTGTATAAATTTTGTTGTGACGTCAGCCCAAGATAAAAAATCTTGATAAAATCTTTTTTTTTTTTTAAATTGTTTTATAAAACATTGTAAAAAAGGTTAAATTGTTTGAATGACACCCATGACTTAACTCTACAGAAGTCAATAGTCGAGATCGCCTGTCTTATGTTGATAACAAGCGATGTTTAACCTTCTACTTTATCCATTTTAATCATGAGGTTTCAATTTAAAGAGACATACAAATGCAAACAAAAAGGGGTAATATAAATTACTCTTAAAATATTATATATTTGCATAACAAGTATTTCTAATGCTGCTATTTGAACGTGTCGGTGACCATGTTTGTATATTTAATCAGAATGATTTTCTTTAAATAAACGTTTGTCTTAGGGTACTGAAAGTGTTTGCGATACAACTTCATGGCATTTGATTTGTATATAATTGTTGTAGTCTTTCAGTTATTAAATATAATGAAGACAATCCTGTCAAAATATCGGTTACAGAAAGAGGCGCTATAAACATACGAATTGATATGCGGTCAGCACGAAGGCAAAATATCGTGATCGTTATAGTTGTGGTTGAAAAATCTGAATATAGGGAAACTGAAAAGGAGAAAACATAAAGAAAAACATATGGAGAACATAAAAGCCTAAGTGCAAGCCAAACCAACATCTACATATACATGTTTCTATAAAGAAAAAGCAGTCGCAGAGTATAAAATTCCCCACCACCTTTTTGGTGGTCCCGCAGATAAAAATAACAACTAATCGAACTTGAAAACGATAAATACGTACACATATGAATAAAAGAATACTTTGTTACAAAATCTATAAACTCAGTGCATAGTTAATAAGGAAAGCATAAGTTGACATTGCAGGACAGTTAGAAAATTTTACACATGTTAATACATGATAATTTACGTGTGATGCGTTAAACCTACACGTTTGTAATATTTAAAATCCTTTTTGATTGAAATGATATTTTACTAAAACCATTGTTATTTTTATATTCAAGGTCTCCTTATAAGAAGTTTTTTCTTTCTCTTTTTTTTCTTATCAAAGATTGGCGCGATAATAAAGTCATGTAAACAATATCTGGTTTCATTTATTGTATTTTTTTTTGTTCATTTTGTAAATTGTGGGTACAGATAATGTGTTTCGATTTTTCTTTTCACTTGCGTGAATGTTTACTCTGGATAATAAAAGTAAATAAAACATAATTACCGTCTATGTATGTTTTAACTCATTACTTATATATATAATGTTAAAGTTAAAATTAAGGCAAGGTGTATGTATACACACGCGCATGACCATGCTTTCGCATGAATTTTATTCTTACACTATTGATACAAATCTAAATTTCTATAATTAGGGAATCCGTGACTACTGGTGGCTTTAAGAACCTTTTTGTAGTTCAAACAAATTTTCAATCATGGGGCAAATATTTGACTTTATTGTTTCTATTACGGGCCATTGATTTATTATATTTCTGATATTTATATATACCTTAGATCGATGCTGAAACCACTTATTCCACTGTTATGTACAAGGTAACGCAAATAATAGAGCCATTTCACAATGGAAATAAACAATTTCAATGGTCAAATATCCTGAAATTTTTACACCTATTTAAATAGCTTTATTAGAAGAGGGTGTATTGTTAATAAAATAATTGGAATTTACAAAGACAGATGATGTAACATTGCCGCATTTATTCTAAAAAACATCTATATGCATGTTGAGTGAAATTATTTTCATATTCTAATAAATGTTTAAGTTCCTGGCGGTGACTTTTCTAGTTTTTTACTCACTAGATTGTGTATATCATGAAGAAAGATGGCTAACTTTAAGCATGGCAGAAGGGCTACACTAGAGTGATATTTTTATCATTATTAATACAACACCTGTAGTCATATACATGTATGTAATTTACGTAAAATTGTCATGGTGATATGTTCAATAACATTAAAAAAAGGAATTAAGGTAACTGAACAAAGTAAACGAATAGTTAGGTTAGCTTCCGTTTTTAACAGGTTTTCAATCTGATCTCCTCGGCTATTATGCTTCGCCTCTTATCAAGAGTATACGGCAACAGCCGATGTTTAACGATTGGCAGGTTTTGTATTATCAACTATGAATTAACTCGTTTTAAATAGTTTATTAAGACAAACCTATGCCTATAATTGTTTAGACACATTCATTCCACTATTGATGTGTAAATATTGATATATTAATATTTCAAATACACTTATTTTACAAAAATATACAAAACAGTGTACTGGTGTCGTTATGGAGAAAGTCGATTAGTCTAGGGGTATAGAGCACCGTACTCCTTAACCGGTTGTAGTGGGTTCGAATCCCACAAGTTGCGAGATTCTCTTCCGGCTTGATTACTTGTTAAGACATCCGAGAAACAGTCAACTGGCGTGCCTACAAAGTGCCATCTTTAAGTCACCAAAATGGAATGAAAAACAAGTTAAGTTCAAAAGACGTCTTGTACAGTAGGTATGGTGTAAAACAACGATGGGGTAATGGTTTTTGGAAACGAACCTGCCTAATTACAACAAAAGATCTTTTCCATAGAGACGAAGCAAAAATATATATTATTAATCTTTCATTTTTGCTAGACCCCTCACAAGGACGTGGGAAGTTAATTGCGGTTTGAAAAATATTTATTTTCTATGAATTCTATGATTTTTTTTTGTTAACGTACATTTTTCATATTACAATGTATTTACATCGACATGTTAATTAGGCATGGCATAATTCATTTTTTCCTTAATCCCGTTCCCACCCTAGATCTATTGTTTGAAATGACAACTTTACGTATTAACAAACAAAGTTGTAGAAATAATAGCTTTAATTTTTTTGTTATTCCGATTACATTTTTTGACATTTTCCCATAGAAAAAGAACCTCGTTTAAAATAAATCTTAAAATACAATCAGTGCGAAAACTGCCAAATAAAAGAAAGTTTAAAAACGCATTCCGGCTTGATAATTTGTTTAAATTATTGACATTTTGTATTTAGTCACAAAGAAAGTTCGTTATGTAAATTGAATGTCGTAATAGCAAATATTATGGGATAGTTATGATTGACTTTTTACGCTAATCGTATCTATAATCGATAATTATTATGCTTAAAATTATCGGAATAATTCACATTGTTACGTTTTTACTTAATTTTAAAATTGCATGTTAAAATGAGCCGAGGAGGAACTTGACAAAAAATAACCAAACAAAAATCCACAAGTCATCGTGTGAATTGTTTACGTAGCAACGAAAATAAACATAAATCTGTGATGGCAGACAATAGTGATATTTGACGTAATTTCTATAATTTAGGCCCGACCTCGCCTAAAGTAATTATATGGGTTTCCGACTAACCGCACTATAACCGCAAAGCATGCAAGCACCGTTTTCTTTAAAAAAATGTAACATGTATAAACGTATTTCGATATTTAAAATGAATATATCTAAGCATAAAAAAAACTGTTGTACTTTCAACCTTACATGTTATCAAAGTACTAAAAGTTCTGATGAAAGGCTAATTTAAAAAAAAAAATCATTGATACTTCGTACACCAACAACATGCATTTTTAGGCGGGAAAAAATAGGTTAGTATTAAGTTACTGGTTGGAAGACAGATAATTAGTACGCGTTGAAAACATTTATAACGTGTATTTATTTCCCATTACAGGCATACAAAATTGATTTTTAGTATTTTTATGAATCGCCATTCTAGAATAAATTATATACCTGAAAGTTTTCTTGATGTACAATACAGTTATGCGTATGCATGAATGTTATAGTTGTTAGGTAAATGCAATTGTGACTACACAGAAACCTAGCTTATTCCCGTTTTTAATTGATGTGTAACTGACAAATTTAATTATGATAAAAAACTTGTGTAGAATGTTTCGAAAATTTGCCAAAGGGTGAAAAGAGAAGGCGATGAATATGTGATGCGAAGATATTGTCCTTTTTTGTTGATGAAGATGCGCAAAAAAGTGCGTTTAAAAGCCCCTGAGTAAAGAATTGGAATAAGCACAATTATAAATAATATATGGGAACATCAAATGCTGTTAAAAATTAAACCATATAATTAAAGATTAAACCATACAGACATATGGACAGAGAGACTGATAGACAGACAATTTCTTTCCATTACAAAACTACGAATGTACATGGGGCTATTTAAGAGACCATATATATAAATTTGCAGGTGTAACTGATGTAAGCACGAGTTTTTTTGTTGGTTTTTTTTTTTTTTTTTTTTTTTTTTTGTTGTTTTTTTTTTCGGGGTGGGGGGTCTTTTTTATGGGGTGTCATTTCTTGTGATGTTTGTTGTTGTTTGTAGAAATGCGAGTTTTTTTTAAATATTTCATCCAAATTGTAATAGTAAATAGCTAATAAAATTTAAATATTTAATTTTCTTTAACGTAGTTTGAATAAGAAAGAAGAAACAAATATGGAAATATGAATATGGAACCAGGACCTAGTCTACACATCATGTCAGAGGTCATATCTAGAATTTCGTGACCGTTTGTAATAGTTTTTAAAACATCAGTAGTACCATGAAGCCGCGGAATGCCAATTTTACGATACAAGCGTTTGTCTGACCGTTCAATAAATTAAAGTAAAGTGAGGGACAGGGCCGTAAATGAAAGATAACTTGATTTGCGCTTCTGTCGTGACAACGACCCACGTCTTTAACAGACGACGAGGGACGACATTTTGTACTAAACAACAGTATAAGTGCAAAACAAGGTGCATTACGATACCGTATACACCATTACGATACCGTATACACCATTGCGATACCGTATACACCATTACGATACCGTATACACCATGTTATTTGTACATCAAATGATCGGGTGACGTAAAATGATTCTTGTCTGATGTTGCTTTGTTTATTATGGGCCGGTGGCCTAATAATCAAATAAATACGTTGTTGTTGTTGTTGATGTTTTGTTGTTGTAAATATGGAAAACAATTTGGCTATCTAATGGAAGGCGTATTAAAACATAATGTTAATGTCGTCACAGAATCCGTGTTACATCAAGCACCGGAAAGCCGATAGCAACAATATTACAATTACGATATTTAACATGTGATTTATATTTTCCTTTTTGCATTATACAAGTTACCGCAAAATTCTATTAAATTGTGTATCCCCCATCGTTTGACATATCATCATAAAGAGGTTGCCAGAAAAAGTCCATAAAGAATAATCCATAAATTTTTATTAAATAATTAGCCCTAATTTGTTTCCATAAATGGTTTTTAAAAATCGGAAGAGGATAGGTGTGTTCATTGTAACTAGAAGTTCGCTTTAACCGAGTTCGCAATAAAATAGAAAATAACGGAATTCCTAAAGAACGCCGTAAACGGCAAAATTGAAAAATTTGATCGAGGGACTGTACATGGACAGCAGTGGCACACTCTGTAATTAAAAACTACTGTCCAGGCCCGCTAGCACGGCTAAAGCAGTATTCAATATTTGAACATCTTATGGTGAAAATTTGAATTTAGAAAAATATCCGCAAATATGTTAATGCCACGTTTGTACAATTCTATGAAAGGTGGCGTATGGTTCGAAAGTAAACTAACAATGGGCGGAAATACAGAAAATGAAATTTTGAAAGCGTCAATAGGATATGAAGCCTGCATATCACATATTAGACGTAGAAATACAAATTAAAACAGCAGACAACATATCCTTAGCGTGGTAATACAGTATTCAAGTAGAAATACTAGAAAAAGATCAAATAGAAAGAGCTAGTACTACCACATACACAACAATAATAATCTCATGTTGAACGATCCTCAAGGATAAAAAATTTAACATTTTAGATTTGACGTTCTGGGCAACTTTTAACGGTATCCGACAGCAATACAGCAACGAATGTAGATAATAATAACCAAAAGCATATAAGCTCTAGGGCTCTAAACGGCTATCTACGTGGCACAAAAGTTGAAAAATAAAGAAAGGTAAAAATAACAAGATATCTTGTAACGTCGGATATTTACATTGAATTCACTACGTCATGTGATGTTTATCATCATGTGACGCTAGGCATATTTAATTCTGAGGTATGTTCATTAGTACAATATGTGTAAAAAACTGTAGCATTTAGACGGAAAAAGGTTTTGTGGTCATCTAAATACATTGTAATTTCATAATAGTTGGTAATGGTGTTATTTTGTCGTCCTAATAAAAATCATGTAGTTTCCGGCATTTTTAAATAAAATATTTTCCAAATGATAATGTAACATTTCCTCAAGATTATTAAAGGCTTGATAACGTTATAATATTTCAAATACATGTATAGAAATACCCGTGAAATTATCATAGTTGTATGGCTTTTTATCTAAATTACAGGTATAACTTATTTCATGTAAATACTTTATATTGAACTCCAGTGTCATCAAATATTAAAAGTACATCTTAAAATCTACATTGCACTTCGGTTTATTTTTTTAAAATTCGATCTTCATATCAAATACAGCGTACGTGTATTGTATCGTGCACTCATTAATAGATATAATTGAAAACAAAAAAATTAGATGATGAATATGATGATGATGATGGTGGTGGTGATGACTACAGACAGAGCGAAGGAATTACTAGTAACAACATCTTCAAAACAGATGCTGCTAATTACATTTATATTGTTAGTAAAGTGGATAGAGGAAAAGATAACAATACATCGAGATGATGATGATGATGATGATGATGATGATGACGATGATGATGATGATGATGGTGATCATGATGATGATGACGATGATAATAATGATGATGACGATAACGACGACGATGACGATGTTGATGACGATGATGATGATGAACTAGCTGTCAACACAAGACGGCGATGATATACAAAATAAATAAAAATTACCTTCATAGTCGCCGGTATTTGTCGTCTTTAACTCCACAACGAGCACGTGCAATAACAGGCATGTTAACACTATAAATATTTGAATACTTTTTCCCATCAAGAAGTCAATTTTTATTATTTTTTTTTAATCTTTAGTCCGAATGATGATTTTCATCGTCAAAATTTAATGAAATAATGTTAATGTAAATACCAATAAATAATCACCTTCTCTCACGCCTTTTTATGGTTCAACTATGAGAGATTGTTACGTTTAAATATTATTGACTTTATTATATTTAACAATAAACTTATTGATAAATGCTCTTTCTATTTCATTTCATATATCTTTTTTATTCTGGGAATAAAAAAGGTTAAGAAACAACAAAATATGAAAGTCACTTGTTTTATAAAAACGATCCGTTATTATAAACTTTCATATATCGAGGGTTCAAAGGTAAAAGGTAATAACTGCCATTTTCAAGATTTCGAGAAAAACGCAAAAAACATATTTTTTAATACAACTTTATTTTCCGTAATATTATTATAACAATTTTGATTCTCCCATATTTGTTGACTACATTAGATCATATTTTGTTTAGTTTACATTGCTTGGTGCTGATAAAACACTGTCATTATAGTTTGTTTTAAAGTTCTAAGATCAAAATAATATCATTTTACAGAAGTAAAAGATAATAAATGTACTTAGATCCTGTCAAGACTACAATTTGAGCGGTAAAAGGTAATAACTGCACTTACGACCTTTTACTTCTGAAGGTTTAGCAATAAAAGATAGAGATAAACTGTGGTAAAAGGTTATAAGTGCAGTTATAGCCTTGTTCCTCTGAAAAATTTTTAGATGTTGCAGTAATTGTTACTGTTGCAAATTTTCAATTATGTCCTTACTTTGAAGAACCTTACGTAAATGTAATTAACACAATGCACATTAATACTCGACACAAAAATGAAACACTTTTCATTCATAGAAATATGAAATATGTACCTGCTCAATATTTAGATTCTACAGAAATAAATTAATAACTAAAAATTTACGAAAATACGCACTAAAAAATCTAAGTTTACAAATTTCATTTATTTGAATGTTCTCTGGTATATAATGGAACTGATGTCAAACAGACCCCAGACATCAGCAATTAAGGATATTAGTGACCCATATCATAGTTAAGTAAATAAAGACTACTGTTTCATGTCACAAAATGTGAATGTTTTGTCATTAATTATTCTATGACCTCCACTCATCTTCTTCACTCTCACTAACAGAAGGCACTGAACGTTTGTCTTTTTTAGATTTGCTGCATGGCAATGACTCATAGTAATGAATAGCACTCCTTCGGAATTGTTCCAGAGGCAACAAGTGACATCAAATCAGCTTTTGCAGCAGATATTGGAAGCTTCTCTGTATAAGCCTTTCGTGGAGCCTTAAAGACTTTACTTTGCTTCTGTTCTTCTTCTGCATTAACCTAACTGCCTTGACTCACTAACCACAAAACCATAGCTCACAACAATACTGTTATTTTTTGTCTTTATCTATCTCCAGTCATTACGTCTTTTGATAACGTCACATGTTTAGCAGCAAAACAAAAACTACATATAGATGTTATTTTATCGGGGAAAAAAGAAGAATGAAACCATTTAATTATTCTAAAAACATTATTAAAGCAGGATAAAACAAATACATGGTTGATGTCGGGCTGGAGAAGGTTTTTTCCGGTTCACTGCGAAAAGTGAATCTTGGCTTGCTAAAGCTCGCCAAGATACACTTTCTAGCTCACCGATAAGCCTTATCCACCCCTAAATCAACCATGTATTTTATATATATTCAGCCAATTAACACGTTCACCATCAACATCGATTTTCATTGAGCCAAGTTTTGTTCTTTGTACAACTTGTAATCTAGTATGTCATTGTATTTTATTAGAACGACAATATATGGGTTGCTTCCGGCGTTGGTATGATATAAACTGTTTCCCACTGCGATGGAACATGAACTATTGTAAGGCTTTTTGCATGCTTGAATAGATGCATGTATGGAATTTGCATTTCATTAATGAAATGGCAATTCAAGAAATGTGTGTTTTACCATTGATGTGAGGTATATCTTGGACACAGTGAACTAAGCAACTTGCAACAAACTGATTGCAATTCTGTCCTCCACATGCATTACTATATAATGTCACTTCTTCAATACCAGATGTCTTACTTGCAACATAGGTTTAATACAAGAACACAAAAGTTCCTACTTTGCACGAGCCTGGTTTCCCCGTGTGTCTCATCCAACAGATAACAAGTCCCGTTACCATTTTCCAGTTCATAGAATGACAAATTGCAACAACACAGTTTTCTTTTGTAACGAAGATCACCAATTAAACTGAGTGGTGTTTTCAAAATAGCCTGGATATCAAATGCTGACACAGAAAACTTTGGATCTTCTTTGTGCGTTTTTTTATCAGCTGATTTTTCCATTCTAGCACTGTTTTTTTTTTCTTTTTGGTCACTTGGTGTACTTGATATTTTGCTTTTGTTGCCTCATCTAGTCTATCTTCTATTCTCAAAGTGTCATACAGATTGCAGAGTGGACATTGATCTTTCTTAGGACGGAAAAAAAAGTTATATTTCTGTACTAAAAATGATTCTGTACACAGCCTCTGAAACACACTTTCTATTTTGTCCTTTGCATTTTTCTAACATACAGTGAGTATATCGTTTTATATTTAAATCTTGCGTTTGATACTTCCTGTTGGGTCTTCGTGTGTAATTGTGATTCAACAGTCGGAAAGCTTTCGTTGTGTTTTTCTTTACAAATGATCTGTGATATTCCGTGGTTTTATTTTTCAGGCACAGCTTTCCCTCTCTTGTCATTTCCAACATATAACCTGCCACTTTGTGCTTAACTGCGTTTGCAACTGTTTTGGAACCGACATCGATAGTTTTTAGTAAAAAATCTGGAAACAAAGTGATCCCTCGGAAGCATTTAAACAACAAAATTGCATGAAAATTGCAGACTCGGTTTGATTGAGTCTGTACAGTTGAGAGATAATGAATAAGTGCAACATCCCTCACGCCTCTTTTCTACCTGTCAATGTGTGAAAAACGACTTCGAAATTAGTTCTTTGTTTTGTTCTCTGTTTAGATACATTCTCTGGTTCTTATTGGCAACATGGAAACAAATGAATTGCCTCTGACTTATGTAATCACCATTGACCAGTATGTACTGAATATTTTCTGTCTTTCATATTCGGTTATATTCTCGCTGCATTTAATTCTAAAAGATAAATTTCGTGGGAAAAGAGATAACAGATAGTGCCTGTGAACTGTATGAATGCAGCATTCTGTCAGGGGAAAAAGGTAATAAAATCAGTTATAACTTTTTTCCACTACAGATTCTTCACAACATGTGGGAACAACAAGTAAACAACAGGTAATAAGTACACTTAGAACCTTTTACCCCTAAATAATTTGTAGAAAAGAAGTTATTACAAAATACTTTTTAATTTTTGCCCTATAAGGATTGAATATTTATTAATATTTTCGTCAGACATAAAGGACAATAAGTTACATTATAAAAACATATAAAAGTCAATTTCGGCAAAAGTGGCAGTTATAACCTTTTACTTTGAACCCTCGATATTTTCATTCCGCTAATAATTACTGTCTCATTACGAAATACGAAAAACAAAATGTGTGTGTACAAAATTTCCAATAATTACATCTCACAATACGTTTATTTTTTTATTTACACTTTCCGGTAATCAAATATTGAACACGCCAATTTCGTTTCATTTTTTATAATTTCACGTTTGAGGGGACATGTTATTTTCCGATGCACTGCCCTTAAAAAATAAATTATACAATCAAGGCTGGGCTTCCATGTTTTGACAACTAGCAAACGTTGCGATATTTTTGCGTCTCACCACACCATTTGTCACACGTCTTACGATGTCTTTTAAAATTTATGACCTTTTTCTAAGGTTACGCAAAACTTATTAATTATGAAATTTGTATTTGTAATGCTATTCCTAATCTGATGTGGACAATGTTTATAACGTTCAGGTCGGCGGGTCAACAATGGCTATTGTATTTCAATAGTTTAAAACTTGACATTATTACAACAGAAATATAACTTTTAATGATAATTTAAAAGGCTCGATTTTGTCTGAAATTGATTCTCTTAGATGATCTTTTAAGTATTGCATAATTTTCATTGTCTAACCAATTTACAACAGAGTACCTATTATGGGATACTACGGTCCATTTTTTCCCTTTTTTTCTGATTTTGTAAATTGTTAAATGATGATTATGACGGGACAGTTTAAATATCAAAACTGACTAGAAGTTGGATTATTAGTTTTGAATATTATATCTGTATAGTTTACCAGCTTTATTGTATATACAATAACATCGCCTGGAACAACGACATTTTTTTCTTCAGATAACGGCATGCCCAAATGTATCGTGTTTCCGGTCAGTATAATAAAAATGAATCAATATAATTACGAAGAAAGTGTAATTAAAGTTTATGTGACCGAGAACACAAAGTTGTGGCTTATGGGACTCAAACCTATAATTCGCTTATTCTAAACGTACGTACGTGTTAATTTTTTATAAACA